>NC_135863.1:12228032-12263032 GCF_031162955.1 Sander vitreus
CTATGCAGAGATGATTTATCGGCAGTGTGTGGAGGTGTCTGGGGAGCAGGGCGGCTACCTGTGTATTTTACTGTCATTACAGCATTGTGTGAAAGTAAACAAAACAGTGGCGATGGGAGCTGGGGAACAACAGCTCTGGCAGCAGGACACTGATTGGGATGTTGATGTTGATCGTCCCTACTGGCCTCTTGCCCTTCCTGCTGTGGCCCCTGGCTTGTCCCCGACAGATACCCTAGGTCATTTCCCATGCGCGTCAACGCACATATATACACTTTTCCCTGTAAGAGTTTACAGCCACATGCTGATTCCTGTTAATCTGCTTCTTGTCGGGACAGAGTGCAGGGAGGGTCCTGGTGGGTTTGTGTTGGACTGGGAGGCAGCTGAAGGTGGGTAAAACATTCACACACAACCTGAAAGCCCCGTCTGACAGATTGCACCAGGCCTGGACTTCTTTTTACACTGAGCAGATGTGGTCTCCCACTTGTTTTCCTTAGTAATTATCCCTCATTAAGTGAAAGCATGTGCCAATCAAACAGCTTGGAGAGAGAGAGCAGTGCCTGGTCCAGGGCAGAGAGAGAGACAGAGGGAGGTAGAGAGACCTAAAATCCTTTTCTCCACAGTTTTTTAAAGCACAGTGTCATTTCAGAGTCATTACTAGATTAAAGGCAAGCCGTGCTGTGGTGCGAGAGAGCTGCAGCAGCTGCAGCACTGGCATTATTATGGCTCATTTGACTTTCTAGTGGTTACAAATTTGATGATTATCACATTTAACACTTGCCATGTTCAATTATAGTTTAATGCCATGTAGACTTCAATCTTAAAAGGGTTTTTACTGTCATTAATCTGCATTACCATCAAGGCATGATTTATTTGAGGTAAGACTATTACATTTAATTGAAATTGAATAGGACCTTTTTCTTTGGCAAATATTTGAAGCATAATTAAATGTATTTCTTATATTAACAACATATCAAAGGACTTCCTGTAATGTGAAAGTGTTGTTATTTTGGTGCCTGTCCTAGTGAAAAACAACAGTTAAGTCTTCACCTTCCCTAGGTTTTGGTTTATCGTTCGTCTAGCTGTCATTTTATGAGATGGATAGATAGATCTTTATTGTTATTGCATATATTTACACAACAAAACTGTAGTTTTGGTTTGCTGATTTCAAGACCTGTTTTTTGAATTTTGGGCATCCACTCTCAGCCCACAAGCTCACAAAATCCAACTGTACATTAATAGTCAAGCGCAACATGACAGAGAAGTCAAAAATCTCGCAAGCCAAAGAGATGCAGATTTTCTTTAATGTGAATTTGCAAAAAATAAAACGAATTTAAAAACTTAAATTTGACAGGTGGTAAATATGATTGCACTTTGATGCCCATGTTGCTCTGTTTCTGTTGAACCTTTGGAAGGAAATTCTTTGCTAAAACATGAGTCAAAAGAAGTTGATTTACTATCATGACTCATTTTGTGCCCTCTAGTGGTCACAAGTCTAATGCAGCTTTACGGCCGCCACAACTTACCTCATACACTATCCTATATGTAAATGTGATCTTAATTGTGAACTGTGAGTGGAAATGTGGGGAAAGCGAACCTCAATTCCTGAAAACGTTTTTATACAAACTGTCTGATTGGAGTGAAAACCTGAGAGTTTGTGATTTTAAATTACCTGATAGAAAATTATGGAAGTAATAGAATTTCAAAAAAATTTCAAAACCCATGTGTCCCACCATGCATTTCAGACAGTGACAAAAACATCTTCACAACAAAAGGGGGCTGGGAGAAAAGAGACAAGTCTCCTCCAAAAAATAAAAGAGAAAAAGCTTTTAAAAAAACCCCCAAAGATATATGAAGTCTTCATGTCGATGAACTACCATTCATTTTCACTTTGAAGTCCTGCGAACCGTAGTGAAGTGTGATTGCATGTGACAGTTGCCGAGTCTGCCAGTTTATCATGATGGATACACTCTGCCACCATGGTGGTGCTGTAGCATACATGTACGCACATGCACACACTCATGTACGCACGCACATACACAAATACATGGATACACACAGAAGTGGGTTTATTAAGGCATGTATACACGAACACAGACATAGAATCACACATACGACCCAAATCTTATTCTCTTACACTTGCATACAGAGACAAGGTTATTTTAGATCCTCTTTTAAATTGTACATTTTTGTACATTTCAAGACTTATATTTCCTTTCAGTGTAGTCATCTAAGCTACCATTTACCTTTTTAATTCACGTTTTCAAACTTATTTAAAGGTCCAATGTGTAGGAATTTCTCCGATCTATATTGCAAACTGGGTTGCGCAATCAACTCTCTCGCACCACGCAGTTCAAAGTACATACGCCTTCACACTTCAAAAAGCCAGTCTCTTGCTCTTTTCAATATCCTTTTTCTTTTTGTGGGCGAAGAAAAAGACTTTTTTTTTGAAAAAAATTTGGATTTTGAATACGTGAGGTCCTCCATGTTTCCTTCTTCAAACTTGCCGGGGCCAGGAAGCGACCATACCCATTAGCAGCATTAGCAGCACCTGTGAGTTTATCATGTGACAGCGAAAACGCGAAAGGCGGAGCAGTATGTCCTGTATGTCCCTTACCGGCTAACGTATTTCAAGATCCATCCATCCATCCATCTTCGTCCGCTTATCCGGGGTCGGGTCGCAGGGGTAGCAGCTCCAGCAGGGGACCCCAAACTTCCCTTTCCCGAGCCACATTAACCAGCTCCGACTGGGGGATCCCGAGGCGTTCCCAGGCCAGGTTGGAGATATAATCCCTCCACCTAGTCCTGGGTCTCCCCCGAGGCCTCCTCCCAGCTGGACGTGCCTGGAACACCTCCCTAGGGAGGCGCCCAGGGGGCATCCTTACCAGATGCCCGAACCACCTCAACTGGCTCCTTTCGACGCGAAGGAGCAGCGGCTCTACTCCGAGCTCCTCACGGATAACTGAGCTTCTCACCCTATCTCTAAGGGAGACGCCAGCTACCCTCCTGAGGAAACCCATTTCGGCCGCTTGTACCCTGGATCTTCAAGATTGCGCATGAATATGGAGTGTCCACCTCATGTTCATGTTCATGTGAATGCAAATGTAAAATTTCAAGCCAAAAGGAATACTTGGAATTGATGGTGGTGGTAAATATTCATGAAAGAGGACAAGTTTGTGAAAGGGCAACACAGATTTTGATAATTAACAACTTTACACACCGGCCCTTTAAATCAAATTAAATTATTTATATATATATATATAATTTATTTATTGCATTGCATTTACAAAATACTCAGATGAAAGTTCTTTATACAGTTATGCACATCTTTCCATGCCCACCCAACCCCCACTCCATGGCGCAGCGATGCCCAAAACAAGCACACACACAAAAAAGATATATATATATATATAGGGCTGTCAAACGATTACAATTTTTTAATCGCTGAATTTCTATAGTTAATCGCGATTAATCGCATATTTCATCACATGATTAAAATTCTATTTTGCATTTCAGAACAGTTTTTAAGTACATATTAACAATCAAAAGCAATGTTTACCAGTGTATCTTGATTGGGAATCAAATGAATGCAAAGAAAGTTACTTTATGAACTTGATTTTAAGATTTGTAATTATTTATTTACTGTAAACAAAGAAAAGTGGGTGAATCTGTCATTATTGCACAATTCCTCCAAGTACCTAACTAAAAAACTAAAATTCCATATCCTTACTAGAGTCAATATAGTGTTTAGTAACATCTAAGTAGTAGTAATTTTTGGGGATTTGGTTTCATCCACAAGTCAGCAAGTAGCACTCTCCAAAATAGTGCTTTGCCTGAGTGGGTAGCATGCTATTGGGTAGCATCACGTTAACTGTACTACTATGCTTAGCTCCGTAGGTGGTAGCTCAAGCTTGACGTGCTTTGGTGATATTTTAATTCGGCTTTACACAACGTGCATATGGCTTTCGACTTGTCTACGAGCCGTCCGGGAGTTTTGGAAAATAAAAAGCTCCATTCAGAGTTATTGTTGCTGTGTTTCTCTATCATGCCTGCAGCCTGCAGCAGCAGGATGTGTTAGGAGGAAGTGGCAGCTTGATGATAAGTAACGGTGCTGCAAAGGGTCAAAATAGTAGCCTGTTAGGCACGACGCAAAGCCGAGTGAAGTGTAAAATAAATTAATAAATGCCGGCATGCGATTTAAAAAAAAATTAATCGCATCGCTGACGGGCTGTCAATCAATTAAAAAATGTAATCTAATTAATGACATACTCTGTGATTAATTAATCGAAATTAATCGCATACATAATTAACGGTGCCTGAAAAAAAGAAAAGAAAAAAAAGGCTACTAAACAACAGTTGGTGACATTAAAGAACGGCTTGTTTATTGCTAAGGCCATATGGTCAAAATTAAATGATTTAATAATAATGTATAACAATAACTAATTTCACTAGTAAATTGCTGTTGAGCGACAAAAACAACCACCAGATGGGAAAAGGACATTTACAATAACTTCAAATGCACCACGAGGCTGTAGTTTACCAGTTTCATTGAATGCACCGTCTGTGTTGTTTCTCCGACTGCAGCTGCAGATTGTTACATCCCAGTGTTGAATCCTTTACAGTAAAACACAGTCAAACTTTACACCGTTTAGCGTTAGCTGTCAGCATTTTAACCGTGTTTAATCCAGCTACTAGCTAACGGTAGGCTAATGTTAGCTGCTGTCGAGCATAGTGTTAACTAGCGTAATGTGCAGCAGGGTTTGTGTTTCCTGTAATGTCTGTTTCAGAGCATCAGAGAGAAGCGCAGACATATCAGTGGCATCAGATTTCGGTAGCCAGGGTTGGCAGGAAGAAGATTTTTACAAGTAAATTTTCCAATTAATGATCCAGGCAGAAAATTCTCGTCTCCCTCCTTCATTTTACAGTCCAATGGTGGCTAGAATGGCTCCTATATATATATATATATATACACACACACACACACACACACACACACACACACACACGTAAAAAATAAGTAAAATAAAAGTTAATTGACAATCGTAAATGTGAACAGTGAAAGGGTAAGAAAAAAGTTAAAAGGGTAAGAAAAACAAAACAACAAAGATAAAAAAAAAAATGACTTGGTTTGATTGACACTTTTGATAGTAGGCCTTATCACATTTAAATTTTAAAGGTACAATATGTAACGTTTCTGCATTAAGATGTCTAAAAACGACCATACCTATGTATCATACAATGTCACAGTAAAACATACTTAACCATAATACTGCTTTTTCTGCCACAAGGCATCATTTTGTGATTAATAAGATGCCACTTTGCAACACAGTAATACAGCAGAGATCTTATTTATTGATACATATTAATATCGATCCAGCTTAGCGTTACTACAATGTGCTGGCTGACAAGTAGCTAGCCTAGCTAACATTAATGCTAATGCTTGGTGAGTAACATTATAGGGTTACAACATCGTTCAACACGCTCATAAAGTTATTAGTAGTATGATTGTTTTGACCACGGATAAAAGCAGCACTGGGCTAACCCACAAATAAGTTCACTAGTAACGTTAACGTTAGCTGTATAGATGGACAACTAATCTAATGCTAATTTAGCCAGCTAGCACACCCCGGTCTGTCTGCCTCACTCCCCCGGTGCAAAGACACTTCATTCGGGATGAGAGCTGACAACAGCCCCAGGACATATAGCTAGCTAGTTACCGTTAGCCCCTAGCCAGCCAACATACACCCACTATCATTACAGCAATCCGTATCTGGCCAGCACTTAACTTCAGTGCCAGGTGCTAACGATGCTAACGGCAGTTTAATGAAGTGTCGGGAAACAGGCTATATCAGAGCCAGGCATCTGAGTCACAACAGCGGCCATCCACAACGTTAGCTAGCTACGTCTCCGTTATCGCTACCGGTGTTTGTGCCATAAATCTCCTCCCTGCCGAATTTCTCCCCCCTTCACGTTTAGCTGTCTTTACAGTTAGCTAAATTAACCCGACAAAAGGTGGGTTAAGCACCAAAACGAACAGATAAGATTACAGAAAAGTGAAGGGGGAGATCATTCTGGGCAGCTTGGAGATGTCCTGCTGCTGCACTGCTGGCTAATGTTAGCTTGCTGGCTCACTAGCTAACTGGTCAGCTACCAATACAGATTGAATCAAGAAAAACGTAATTATGTTGGGGAAAATGCAGCTATTTTATTAGAATGACATGAATGAACTTTACTAAATGTAACGTGAATAAACTTGAATGGGTACACTCGTCCGTGAACAGATGCATTCTACCCAGCCATGTGTTTAACAATAAATACTACAACTCCCATAATTCCACGCAACTTCCCAACATCATCAAAAGTCTTTTTGTTTTCTGCTTGCAGTTATCTATTATAATAATAAAAAAAAAAAAACTTTCTTAGAGCTACATGCACCGAATAGAGAGGCAAAGTCCCCCCCTTTCCGGTGGACCTCATGTAACCTTATTTCGGAACAAAATGGTAGTGAATGGGGTTGAGAGTAATTATTTTTGTGAATTACACAGATGGTATTCATCAATTTAAAAGATAATTCTTTTTAGTGAAAAAAGTTACAATTTGTCGTAGGTTTGTTGAAGTCCCCCATAGTTTTGTGTGAAACCGCTCCGTGAACTACATATCTCGTCTCCCACAATTTACGTCACCTTAGTGGATTCTCGGCTTGCTCGCTAGCTCAGCTATGTTCCACAACACATGTAACGTTATCTTACCTGAAGTGTTTTATCCAGCAAAGTTTTATTAGCCGAGAAGCTAAAGAATGAGCACGATCCGTTGCTTGTGTGAGTAACTTTACATCCCAGTACGAAACACACAGGCATCGTAGCTTCAGCGAGATGTCACCCATGCGATTTTAAAGTGTGTAGTCTTTCTAATTACGTATTTTCACAGTCTTATACTTCAACAGTTTTATGACAAACTGAGACTTTTTTGACTTTCAAAATTAGCTTTTAAATTGATGAACATCATATGTGTAATCCATGGCTCAATGCAAACGTGATAAAAAAATAAATCTTCCCGTTTACTACCATACATATTTTTTTTTAAATAAGGTCCCATAGTGGTCCACCGGAAGGGGAGGGACTTTGTCTCTCTATTAAAAAAATGTGTGCATAAAAAGTGCATAATTTCTTCATATCCAAATAATGTATCTGTGGTCATTTACATTCCTAACACATACAAGGTCACAGCAACAGCAATGTATCACAAGACTCACCCATTGACAATCCACACCACTAAATAAGCGAAATATACTCTCTCTTTCTGTCTCCTCACTCACACCTTCATGGACACACATCGCACACACACTAACTCACACACTTCTTGATCTCGACACAAACCATTAACCTCAGCTCGGTTCACCTCAGCTTGGAAACAGGAAAGCAAACGCATCCCATAATGGTACCTGGAGCAATCTTTTTTCCTGTTTTGTACCCAAAAGCAACTTGTTCAGTTTTTGCATATTGCATCCATTTGTCATTGTTAGTCAAGGGCACTGCAACACAGTCTTGTCAGCGGTGCAATTTTAGGTGTTCTGTTCAAACGATACTATGTGTGTGCATACATGTATCTGTCAGGTGATTTTAAATTAGTTTTTTATGCCTACGAATGTATGCATATGAATAGCTGGACACATTGCGCACCTTCTCAAAAAGAATAGACCAAAGTGTACGTTATGCCTTCCCTGTGAATGTTCTTACTGCCAGGTGAAAGAAATGCGGTTGGCAATACCATATGTCACAAAGGTATCATATGCCTGTCTACAGCCTCTCGCCAGAGTGTTAGCAACAGGCTAGCAGCTCTCTGTTAATATAGAAGTCACCTTAAATTCCCAAATGAATAGCCTCATATCAAAAGCGTTATCACCTTCATTTCATATGTCCTCGACTCTCTCTTTCGCACACAGTTTTGATACTACAGTACATTTAATGTTGCTTCAGCACTGCTTATTTACCCTTAGCTGGCCACATGCAATGTGCATGCCACTGTGTATTGCAGTGCAAAGTAAACAATAAATGTTGTCATAAATTGTGTAATTTGTGCACACTGATCATAGACTTAGGGTGCAAATTGACTATTGCAAAATCTGCTGGACTGAAGCATTTTAAATGGTATCTTGAAGGTTTACAAATTGACAAGGTTAGGAAAGATCCACTGTTCTTCCTCAGAAAAAGTATGACTCTTCACTCTTTATGTGTGTGTTGCCAGTGCATATACAACTGTGTCTGTATGTGTGTAAGTTTAGGTGGAAGGGAGTGTGTATAGTGGATTTTTGTGTGTGTGTGTTTCTGTAAAATAAATGATTTTTTAACATGGTTAAGACTTCTCTATAATGCAAATGAACAGCATGTCATAAGTGCGTAGTGTGTAGGCTGGAAGTGTTTGTGGATCAATTCATATTAATATATCTGAACTTAGTATTGCACTGTATACATATCTGTGTGTATACACTGATATCTATGTGTATATACAGTGTGCATATGTTAGTGGCAGTAACCCGAGCACCTTGCAACTGAGCATGTGTGTGTCCATGTGTTCCAGTTCCTATAAACCAAAACCAGTCCCCAGCTGCTGTTTCTCAGGACTTGTTCTCTTCCAAAAAAATGTTCCTCTCTGTCAGTGGAAAACTATGCAATTAGAAAACACCCTCGGAGATTGACAGTGGGATCACATACAATTTGACAAGCGGGCGCCACAGAAAGGCCCGTTGGATACCTAAGTATTTTTAATTAAACAGCTCTCTGCACTCGCAGCGTACTTTTTCTCACCAGTTCAAAGACTCATGCTTTGACCCATGTGTTACAAGTTTGTATCAGTTTTCCATGGCTGTGTTTTGCTTGGCGCCTAAGACACGCACTCCTAAATTGTCTTGTTTAAAAGCTAGTTTGTTTACAGTTCACTCTCTTTCTCGTGCTCTCTTTACCACCCCACCATTACATTACCACATGTGTGCAGTGTGATCAGGTTCAGGGTGTAGATACCCACTCCTTACAGGCCCGGTTTGTGTAAACGCAAAGGAATTGAGTTAATTTTAAAAGAAAGAAATTTAAAAAATCATGTCTATTAGCAAATGGAAAGATCCGCTACACGGTCAACCCCTCACTCCGTCGTCATTCTGGTTTATTTAAACGTTAAAACAAGTCAAATGGAGTGCTCATCTGTTACTGTGCTCTTCATCAATAACATTTGTCCGTCTGATGTAAAATCGATATGACATACACTGACACAATGCCAGAGCAATGGCAAATGTGCCGTCATTTGTCATCGACTGGCAATAAAGATATGTCAGAATTGATTTTAGCCCATTTTTCCCCCTCACTCTCTGTATCTCTCTCTCCCCTCTTTCTTCCTTGCTCTTTTGCAGTAGCGGTAATAGAAAAAAATAAATTAATGTTATTATGACTGAGGCATGGTCAGCCTTGCCAAACTCAATTAATATTGGAGCAAGGGGCTGTAATGATTTGAGGGCTTGTGTGTTATGTTTTCATTGAAATGCCCTGCCAGAGATGTTAAAAAAAGAAAAGAGGGATAGATATGCTAGATATGGATGTTTGGGTCGGTGTATTCCGTGGGGGGAAAGGTTTTGATTTGGCCTTTGCTCAATATAGATGTTTTTAACAGACTTGCAAACTCTTCCCTGATCTTTCTTTCTTTATTTTTTTCAATTTTTATTATTTTTCCTCTTAATTCTATTTCTGGTTTAGCTGCCAGAGTGTTTTGTGCTCCACCATGAAAAAAAATATAACCTTGGATTGATAGTGTTTATGGATCCTTAAATCATGTTCAAACTGGAGAGAAAAGCCCCGTTTGTGTGTTGGTCGTTGGGTGGTGTGTTTTTTTTTTTTTTTGGGATGACGTTTTATTTTAATGAAAGATTTTAATGTAATTTATATTTTATTGTATTTTGCTATTCTTTTTTTTAATATATATATTCTAATACCAGTTTCATGCAACCGTGGTCAGACTGACATCACTGATAGAAATTCTCTTCAGGACGGGCCTTAGAGCTTATTATATTTGTTATTTATTTTATTAAAACATCAATAATACAAAAATCTGGATGAAAGTCAGATCATTATTCGAATGCCAATTGCAATGCAAATACTGTGAACAGCACCAAGAGTGAGCTTTACAAATCATTACTTGTGTGCATTGTGTACAACTTATGAGTTTATGGTCATTTCTGGTGATCCCTTTTTCCCTTGTTCATGCAGTTATTTTACAGTTTCACGTGGCCCTACGGTATGTGTGTGCGCGCTCCACTCTGTGTCCGCTGTGTGTATATTTGTGTGTGTCAGATTTGCCATCGCGGTTTGTTGCCGCTGGGTTGTGTGTATCCAAGTTGTGCTGGTGGTAGCAAGCAACATCTGTTTCGGGGTTGTTGTTCCTCTTGGCTGCTTTTCAATTGGATTTCCTCAAGCAGGGCCAAAAGCTGTCACCTCTGCCAGGCTCTGTTAGCAATCACCGCCGGCCCCTATATTAAGTAGGTGGTTCAGGGCTAAGCTAATAACTCTCCCTCCTCTCCTGAGCCATCACACACCAGTACTGGTGTTGCTGCCGGCCTCAGTGTGTGCCTATTTGTATGTATGTGTGTGTGTGTATGTGTGTACACACACTCGGTTTTCCTCTGTAGCTATATACCCTGTAGAGGCAGGCTGGCTTGGGGGTCCCCTCCTCAATGTGACAGCCCAACTGACTGGATGTGTGTGTGGGAAAGAAACAGGGAGAGTCCTAATAGCTCGTCTCAGGGAACGACTGATCTGCTTTCCTTAATAATGTACAGTAGGATGGAAACAGGAAGAAAAGTTTGACCCCATCCCCACCATCATAGACTGTGTACTGTAATGCTTCATTGTGAAGAGAAGCAAATAAAGAGTTTAATAATAATGGATGGACATTATGGCACGTGCATTGTTTTGCAGGCAATTCCAGTTTGTCAGGATTGTATGTATTTGTTGCAATTTTTCCAACAAAGTAAAGTTAAATTATACGTATTGGGATTCAAATTAGACATAAATCAAAGATGAATTTGCAGTTTGAATATAGAAATTACTCACTTTTTAAAATTCCTTGTTCTACCAGTATCAGTAGAACATCCATAGCTGCACTTAAACATTATTGTTTGGTTAGTATTTAGTTTTTCCACTGAAAACATCAAACTTGACTCCTGCCTGAGTTGCGCAAAACTTAGCTGGGCGTTACAAAGCTTTTATTGGGAGGTGTTTATCTCATCAAACTGACAGAGTGGCAGGCTGCCCGTCTACCTGCCTGTCTGTCTGCCTCCATGTCTTATGGCCAGCTGGAGCAGTTACACAGAGCTGGATTTGAACTGAGGACCTGCAAAGTATCAACTCCCTGTTTCACAGCTTTGACAGACACTTTGATTTGACATGCCATGAGCAGTTAAAGTGAAAGTTATGTATACATGTTAATTAAACTGTTTATGCGTGGAGGGGTCAGAGACATTAGCAAGCCCCAGCGCAGAAGTGTGAATTTCTTTTCTTTCCCCCCCCTTCACAGCGTTTTAACCTCTTCTGTCTCTTATTTCCGTAATGATTACCAGGTGCGAGTGTAGAATTTTTCCTACCATTTTTTTTGCCAAGTGGGGATGCAGATAGCTCTATTTGTGAAAAGTGTCTCTGTGTGTTTGAATTTAGGCTGGGATATTTGATGTTGGGTTCAACTTGTTCAAATAGCTCTCATTTTTGGCATTGGGTGACACTGAAAGCTGGAATTCTCTAAAAGGATGTGGAGGTTGCGGTCTTCAGCTACTTAAGAGAAAGCTGTCGGCCCAATTGGAAGATGTCATTTGTGAAAAGTATATCTATTTTGATTTTTGATATTGGGTTAGACAAGTATAAATCATTTTTGACATTGAGCAATGACAGTGCCTGAAGTTCTCCTAAAAATTGGAACATGTGGTTTACAATAACTCATGAAAGTAATGAAATACAGCTATCTCATTTATGAAAGGTTTTCTTTAAACATGGAACATTGAGATGGAGTGAAACTTTTTCCTTTGTGCCATACCAATAGAGGAAAGATTCTTTTTAAACATGGTTTTTAGTTTCAGGGCTTGCCAAAGTGTTGACATGATAGACTTGCCTAAATGACTCTAATTTCTGACATTGTATGTTTGTAAAGGCTGAATTTATTCCCCCTAAAAGTCAATGTCAAGCATGAAGTTTGTTTTTTTGCTTGAGACCATGCCTGTCTCACACATTTTCTATAAATCATATAGATGTGCCTTTCTGCTAACCAAATCGTATTGAGGATAGGCAGATGACCAAATGTAAGTCACGCATGCTACAGGGACATGGAAAACAAACCTTGAGCTTTAACCATAGAGGTGGCTGAACATAAAACACTGAAAACCTATACATACTGTAAATAGAGACTTTTTTGAGATGAGAATAAATAAATGTACTGCTGGCAAAATGGATTACCAAAAAGGCCAATCTGTACCAAACGTAAGTGCTCAAGGGATGAGGGGTCCCCTTTGCCAGAGCCCCTGTGTAAGTGGCTTCATCAACACTTATTGTTGGAGAGTCAACGGCCTCAATCTTTGTGGAATTATTGCCTTTATGAGATAGTATAGCTGAGGATTGACAGCAAAGAGCCGCTCTGGGTTGAACCCGGCTCGCTGCTGTAGGATATGGGGCACACACTTTACCAGGTGAGCTACTGGGCAGCTCTTTTGTGGAAGTTAAAAAAATAAATAGCCTTCAGTTACTTTACTATTGGATTTACATTGAAGACATTATTGGATCTGACTACAGCTGGCTACTAGCTTGATACTAGTGTAACATTTATTTCGATTAGTGGAGTTGATTTATTACATTGTGTTTAGTCATTGGAGTGACTATTACCTTTTGCACTTGCCACCTCCTATTGTAGAGCTTCTGTGAACCAAGCACTCAAATGCTTGTCTCTGAGTCTGAATGAATGTAAACTCCGAAAGTAGCCACCTGAAATGGCCTTTATGGCTAACTGTATTGAATTATCCTTAAAACATCTATTGTACTGACCAAAAAAATTATGAGCGCTAAGCTGACAGCAGCAATATATTCAAAGAAAGAAAGAAAGAGAAAGCTGCCCTGTCAGTCTTTTTCTCCTTGCCACGACACTCCCTCCTTCATCATACTTTTTCATATCTTTACATTGACATTTTGTTTCCCAAGGACAGTATCATAAACTGTTTTCTGAGATTTTTACCTGCCAGTGCTGCGTTGCCTAACTTTACACATTTGGGAGGTTGATGCATTTGTTTGTCTTGGTACAGCAGTGGATTGTCAGTAGGAGCATGTATAAAGCAGGGCAGGTGAGCTCCCCAAATTACTAACTAACTAAAATGAATTTACAGTGCACTCACTGTCAAAATGAG
Organism: Sander vitreus; assembly: GCF_031162955.1. Lineage (NCBI taxonomy): Eukaryota > Metazoa > Chordata > Actinopteri > Perciformes > Percidae > Sander > Sander vitreus. The sequence continues at coordinate 12,241,450 of NC_135863.1, forward strand.
GAAAATGTGCAGTGGAAACTTGGGGCTGATGTACAGGATTTAACTAGGATCTATCAATGTCCACAGCCAAGCTTGTCGTTGACGTTTGTGTGACTGCTGGCCATATGCAATGATGAGGTCTCCTAGTCCTGACACTCTTTTTCTGCCAGAGTATCAGAGACAGGAAACGTATTCTTGATTTTATTATTTTTTGTGGTAGATTAAAATTGCCTTTGGTGTTCTGTAGGTTTGACGAAAAACACATTGCATTTCGTTGTACATGAAATGTGCTTCAAAAATATTCTTTAAACAAAAAATTTACATTAGAGATACGAATAAGATATAATATGCTGCCCATTTTATGTTGGTTGTTAATAATTAAAGTAAGTGAAAGTTCACATGCTTGATCCTGGCAGCTACAAGTACATCCATCAACAGCCTTGTATTCTGTATAGTATCCTTCAGCTAAACACGGAACTCCTACAGGCTCAAACACTTTGTCTCCTCATTACATTAAATGACTAAAAACTGTATGTGAAAGGCCCCCGATCAATTCTGCTCTCTGCAACTGATTCTGTTAGCTGAAAGTGGAAATTCGAACTGCATTTTTACAGTACATAACAATAAAAAGAGCTGTCAATCTAAATAGACAGAGTATAAGAACCTTGTTATTTGCCAAAGATCTATTGCTTTTGACATTTGCGGAAAATAAACTTTTTAAATTTACATTTCCACATACATTGAAGCTATTAAATAGACACATTTACACAAACACTGGCATAAAGCTTTTATTACTAGTATAGCCAGTGGTTGATGGATTGCCTCAAACATTTAATGCACTCAGCTGATGCTTTAAGGAAGAGCGAGTTACAAGGACAGCAGAGGTAGAATGTGGTAAACTTCCAAAAGGAGGTTGTCAGCATCACAGTAGTAAACAGCACAACGGTTAGAACCACACCATCCTGGTTTAAGTGAATTAACTTAATTTTTTTAACTAAATCAATCTCTGACTTTGATTTTGTTCTTTCTGCATTCTCATTTAAACAAATGCTATTTTCTGTCTTGCATTGCAGCATAGTGCATCTTTCTGGGGTAATAATGTTTTTGGTCAAACAGTGTTTGTTGGCTTTAACTTTTTAAACATACAATTGTTCCCTAATTAGCTGGATGCTAATTAATTTATGCTCCCCTGTTTGATGTACTGTAGAGCAATACTTTGAAAGCAACTGCATTCATTCTTTGCATAAATTTGTAGCATTTGCCGCTGAGTTCAAAAGAAACAGGACTGGGTTTAGAAAAGTGCACATGCATTTAAATAATGCGCCCCATTTTTCATCTCTGTTTGTTTTTAGTGGGAATATTAATGAATTAACATTTTAAACAATCCATCATTATTGTTGTGCTGCCACTTATTTTTAACTCAATTATATTTTAATAGATCATTTTTCCTAATGTGCACAGTATGTTCTCCCCACTTTGTTCACTACACAACAAAAGATTAATTACAAATAAGAGGAATGATCAAAAACATGATAATCAAATTGCAACAATGAGTTGGAAATTGCAATTCTAATGCAATACAATAGGGTATGTGTTTGCAAATTAACCACCCACTGTCTGTTACTGTATGTGTGTGCGCTTGTGTACATGCATGTTTATGTGTGTATGTCTGTGAAAAGAGTATATGACACAACTGTATGTTATGATAAACTCTAAATACAATACTTTTGCTTGTGTTAAAAAAAATGTCAATGGACATTATAGGTTTTGATTGTAGTTGCATTAATTAGAAAAGTAAAATTACATTTTAAATGAGTAAGTCATTTTCCTTTTTGAAAACCTGTTTATTGACCAAAGTAAAAACATATACACTCTTATAATAATGGCACTCCATTGGTAGCACTTCCTTTATCAGGATGCTTTTTTTCGAACGTATTTGTGATGTGTAGTTTTATCCGACTTTAAAAACCTCAATAGAGTACTTTAAAATGTACTTTAGATGTAACTATTACAGTCAGCCTATATCACATACAAAAAATACAAAGGTGCCAGCTTCCTTGACGGCAGCTAGGGGTTTGTTTAAAGACGGGGTGCAGTAGGCTCTATTTTCTGAAGATGATGATGTTTATTTGATATCATGTAGGACCATGTGAAATATGTGAAGTTATGTGGAAGATTATGTGATTGCATGTGATTGTTTTAACTCCACCTTCTAGTACCGGTTCAGCTCGCTTGGAACCTCGACCAAGGTGGTATCAAAAAGGTACCAGGTACTTTCCACAGCTTTTGCTAATGGAAAACAAAAAAAGAGCGAGTCAGGCCACAGCATGCAGTGGAAAACAGCATTTCAGCTAAAGTGGCCTATAGTGAACCCAACAATAACTTTGCATTTTGACAGTAGAGGAATAAGCTACCAGTTGGAAATTAGACTATAGATTATAGCATGCTAGTAATAAGATAATATGCCTCCTTACCCTCACACTTGTGTAATACCAGAGCTTTGTCATTGATATTTTTTAGCTTGAGAAAAAGGCTTTGTAGCCTTTTTAGCCAAAACATTTTGTAAGATGGTAATTGTTTTTTTGTAGTACCATCCTCTATCACTAAACATTTGAAACTGTGAAATGTGACTTATTGCTGAGTATGACTGAGTAAGATGAGTTTTCAAAGCCAGACATCTCAGCTTTAGTAGTACTTGTGCAATTCCTGGTGTTGGTAAACAAAACATATGGTGGTCATTTTGTGCTGTGGAGCAGCAAAAATATTTAGTCTTAAATATATTACATCCTGTACTGTATTAGGTTGTAGCCAACATGACATGCAATTGAAAGTAAGAAGTGTAGAGATAAAATTGCAGGTCTCAGCTTGAGATCCCTTGTTATGCTTGTTGTCTTCAGCATGTCAGATACCAGCGGAATTGTCATTTTAAAGAGGATGGATGTCCTAAGATGTCACCTGACAGCCCGACAGGCAGGGCAATTCAGTCCCTGGAGGACAGGAGCGCAGCCAGTAGGAGGTGAATGGGCAGTAGCTTGGGCTAGAGGTCGTCACCGTCGCCATCGTCGGCCTGTCACTCCGAATGGGCCCCCAAATCATGTTGTCAATGGTGATACATCGAGATCTCCCTCTGGCAAAAATTGGATGCTCCAAACTCGACTTGATTGATGTATTGACCAGGTCGTGTCTGCCTGTCCTCAGGATGTGTCCTTACCTTCGTTTAAAGATGAAGCAACACAGACACTCTGAGCAGTGAAAGAGGAGAGATGTACTTTTAAAAGTTTTTTTGTGTGTGAGCCAGACTCACTGTGCCTATCAGCCTTGAAATTTATAGGATGTTATCTGCCTTTTCATTTTTCTCGGCACATCTTTTGTGGCACAATTCAATCGATGCTCTGAGAATGTTGTTCTCACTGTTTCCAATGAGGCAACAGTATTACATTATGGCTCAAAGGCCAATGCACAGCTTGGATTGGAATGAAAAATAGCTGTTTTTCTGTGACCAAAAGTGCAGTCTTTATGCACCAAAGGACATGGCATTCTTGGGCTATGGGTACTAGCCGTGGAGTTTTGTGAACGTGAAATATCTTCTTTTGTGTCATTTCTTTCATTATGCTTCCTCTGTCTCTCTGTTTCTCCGCTTTCCTCCAATGGTTTTCCTTGATAGTCTCGTCTGGCCTGAGTTGCTCTCTTTATGTGCCTGTGCGTGCGTGTGCGTGCGTGCGTGTGTGTGTGTGTGTTCATACTGTCTTTGTTTCCTCATAATTTATGGCTATTTGTGTCTGTTGCATATGTTTGTGTGGGTATGTAATACATGTGTTATTTGTGTGTTTGTTGGTTCTCAATCATATATATGTGTGTTTCAGTGTCTAAGAACACAGACTGCACAAAGGCACTATAGATTTTCTATTTTGATAAAACTATATGGAACCTTGGGTTTGAACCTATGATGGCTTAGTGGGGGATAAGAAGAATAAGAAGCACGAGTATTGTTGAAGAAACAAACGCAAGCTGAGCCTTAAGGATGTGGCCCAATTTGGACTCTTTGAAGTCCTGCTTCTTCTTTTGGTACTTTTCACTACAGTCTACTTCAGCTCTGAGAAGACAGGAAAGTACGAATCAACTCGATCATAACTCGAACATGTCGCTCCACTCATTACTTTTCATCTTTTGTTTTTTACTAGAGGATAAGAGAGAAAACAACTGTAACAACTTTGTCCTCCTCTTTCTCTCTCTCTCTCTCTCTCTCTTTCTTTCTCTCGCTCTTTCTTTGTCTGTGTTTGCAGGGCCTGTTCATCTTCCTGATATATGGGGTGTACAACACAGAGGTAAGTCTGCATTGTGTCTCAAGGCTGTCGGAGTGAATGAGAGAAATGACAAGTTTCTGATGGGCTCCTTGCTTAAAAGCTGTGTGTGTGTGTGTGTGTGTGTGTGTGTGTGTGCATCTGTGGATGGGAGGAGGGATGGGAAGGAGGGGAGGGGACATCGTTTCCACGCAAGCGTCCCACTGCCCTTCATGCTTGGACTAACTTATATGCATCCGAGTCCGACCATTAAACACTGACACGCCGCGGTTCTCAGCCACTCATTCCTCACCCACATTGGCTAATATTTCACTGCCTCTTTAAGTTTTTAAACTCACGGCCCTCCATTTAGCATCCTGACAAAGCCGCTGGCCAGGGCTTTGCGGGGCCCCAAGCAGTAACCATAGTAGGACAAAAAAAGAAAAACAATATGCAACCAACAATATGCAATGAAGAAGGACATATTGTATTGAGATGCTGCTTTATTACCATTTAGATACGCCATATCTGTGTAGGGGAGGAGGGTGGGTGAGTGGCGAGAGACGGAGAGATAGGATTTAATGGATGAGACTCAAGTCATGAAAATCACTCTTGGTCAAATGTGGCTCTTAGTCTATGTAAATAGGGTTAACTTCAGATGTGCATGTGATATTGTATCTGAGCCTTCTTTAAATACAGCACTAAAGCACTATTTCTCATTTTTACACACTTCCCACTCCAAACTTAAGGAGAAAGTGGATATCCAAAAAGGAGTTTCCTTGTAGCACGGTTAACAATTCAAAACACAGAAATGTCGCCTCTGAAATGTCTGACAAGCAGGGTTCAAAATTAATCAAATTCAAAATGTCCACTAGCCAAATGGCTAGTGAATGTTCAATTTTACCAGCCACTCAATAGATTATCATTGCTGTTTTGGCTGGTGAGTGAAGCAAATCTACCAGCCACTTGCATATTTTACCAGCATTCGGATAGTAGATGGTGCTCATTTTGAACGCTGCTGACAAGTCATTGAAATACCATAGCAGAAGTCTGTTTTCTGGAGATACATGCAAAATGTTGAATATAAAAAAGATTGTTCATTTCACAGCAAAATAAAATAAAAACCTGTAAATTCTGTAATGCAGTATGCTAAAGTAAATCTAACAAACTGGCTCCGCTGTGGAAGGAATGAACCATGCTTGACGAGTCTTTAATTCTGATGAATACAAACATACCTCATGTTTTCATTTGCCTCTTGTTGCTTTGACTGAATGCACAAGGTCATCGTCACTGTATACACGCTGCGTTTTGTTACCCAGCTCTTCGAAAAATAATGGTCAGTACTACATTAGTTCCCCCCTTCTCCCCTCTACATGTATTTCGTATGTGTTTTTTTCTCCAGACTCCTTTATTTCAACTTTCCGTCATCATCACATCTGTTTGTCTGACCATCAACAAGGACATCTCGTATATAACATTTGCATTTCCTGTCTCTTGTTATTTCCCATTTTCTCTTTCCTTTCTTCATCCATATCTTCCCCAGAGCATGGAGAGCTGTCCCTGAGCCATAGGCGATGCGCCGACAATGCAAAGCCAGGGAGGGCTGACCCTTTGCACTGTAAAATAAATCAACACAGCATTCTTGCTTAAGTAGCTTTTTAGAATACATTTTTCTTCCACTGAAGTTGCCCTTAACCCTGGGAGCAGCTCATGTACATGTTACGGTTTTCAAAAGGATGCCACTTCTTTGTTAATCTTTTAAAAAACTTAATCATTTTGCCATTATTCACATCACACATTTCTCTTTTTTCCTATGAACCCTCACCAGCTTTCTTGGGCGCTCCTTTTGTTCTCCCTCAACCTGCTCAGCTTGTGTTTTGTGTCTTTAACTGGCTTAACGTGTGACACAGAACACCACTCTCTGGTTTCAGGTTTCAGCCTCCCTGACACCTGAAAGGAAATATTTGCTCAATAGAAAAATCCTAGAAACACTGAATGGGAATGTTAACACATTTATTTATTTTTTTCTTCCCTGCAATCAGTGTGTAAGTGAAAGAGGGAGACAGTGAGGTTCCTGTTCTGTCTGTATTGATTGAAGCTGACCTGCCTTGATGGCTGGGGACAGGAACCCCTCCTTACATTACATTTTCACACATATGTCTATAGAGTGAAGAAAAAACTTTGCAAAGTTGCTCTTAGTTCTTAACCTGGAAATATGATCAATCAGTATTTAGTGTGAAGGAACTTTACCTTGGTATGCAAAAGTAAGGTGTGGAATTAACTAGTGCCTCAAACACCAAAAAGTCTCCATTCATGAGAGGCTCAGTATTTACCAATATGGCATGGAAGACAGACTGTGTCTGCTGCTATTACACTCAAAATGCAGCGTTTTAATTGCTAATTACCTGACGATAGCTTTCCATTATTCATTGCAATTAGCTTTTCCTTGGTGGTCACCTTGTAATCCCATGCTTTGATGACCTTTTATTTCCATCAACTCCAAGGATGTCGGCAGGTGTTGTTGGGCGCGCTGCTTTCATATGGTAATCGCTTAGCGCGCATTTACATGGGGAACCACGCTTTGCATCATTGCGAAACCTTGAGTGTGCGCAAACCCCTTAAACACATAACGATCATCTAAAACAATGCCCTTCCCCTCATTGTCAAATGATTAATTAAGTTGTGTCATGTAATTGCCTCAGCACGCCGGCTGCTTTTGATATCAATGAAATTCCCAGGACTTTCCCCATTAAATTGTGTTAAGACGGCGTCTCTCCAACATCTGCACCTCGTCGAAGGCCTTCTGCGGATCTTGTCAGAAATAATAGGGTTTTGGAAACATGATGCTAGTGCTGTTGATTCTGCCCTGTCACAAGGCTCGGGCTTTCTTCATTATGTGGCCCGTCAAAGTTGGTATGTATGCAAAACATCCTCTGTATACACATGCTGACTCTGAGACTGTGTGTGTGTGTGTGTGTGTTCAGTGTGGTGTCATAATTTATAACACGCTGTGACTTAATGAAGCCATAAGCCATAATGCATATTCACTAACGTGGTGGGCTGGGCTGGGACGGGACAGGCTGTAGTGATGAGTGCCCATCCGCTACAAATCTACAGTGAACACTGACAATGTGCACGGACACATGCAAGTGCACACACACATACGGACCTAATAAGCGCCGGAGGCTTTTTATAGAAGACTTCACCCTACTTAACTGAACTACTAACACACTGAGTAATTGCTGCTGTTCTGTATGCTTTTTAATTTAATATCATGTACTTGTTTACAGTAGCAAATGGATCATACTAAAAAGAATATAAAGATGTTCCAATATCAAATGAATACTATTTTATGTTACTATGTTATGTTATGTTTTTCCCCATTTTTTTAATACATAAAAAAAAATAACAGACATTACACTGTTTTAGTAATTTAAAACATTGTAACTTTCTAGCAGGGAAATACATTTATTTATATCTGCTGCTGTGTGGCAAAATATACATTTTTGAACATTCCGATATTTTCATTCCTCCACCATCCTTCCTTAAGAAAATGCTGGAGCTATTTTAGATTGAATCCTACATTTTGAATATTATTTTGTGTTTTATGTCTAGTAACACTTATTCCGTTGTACCAAACCAATGTATTGACCTATGATTTAGTGATCAGTAAATCTATACTACCATAAAGTTGCAAGCACATTATTTCTTTAAAGTGATTTTTTTAAAATAAGAAATGTTTTAATTTTAATTCTATACAATGTTTTTCATAGGTTAATTAATGCAGTTTTTTTCAGTGGACTAAGGACAGACTAAAATGCTGAATTATTATCTTGTATCCCGTTATATTAATTACAATATATGTACATGAAATGTACATATATAGTAACTAGTCATAACTACTTGGGTTCAATTTAAAAGAAAAATTGATACATTAAATTCATCAGTTAAATGCAATCAAAAGTCATCTAAATTATTACTGCTCTCTAAGCAAAGGTCTTGGCATTAACTTTAAATAATTTCAAAATTATTCATTGTTTATCTCATTTTAAAATCTCCAAGATTGTTAATTAAAAAAAGAAAACTAAGGAGGTTTAGTTAATAAGCAGGTAAATTATAAATGATGGTCTGGGTTAGTTAAAAAATAAAATGTATGCATGTATACTGTATAGCTCCAAAATCTCTAAATGTATTGTCTTGTATTGCATGTGTTAAATGAAGGTGTGCAGTACACTGTTTTCATCCGTAGTGTAAAAATGTAATCTGTTCTGCTAGGGCGGTCCCTTCTCCTCCAATAGCTCCATTTGTTGGTCCCGGCGCTCTATGCTGACAGATGATAGCTTGAAGTCGTCTCCTTAGTTTGCCAGCTCTATGTGTCACTTTCAAGTCCCATTAGCCACTGGGACATACTGGAACACCCTCTCACACGCACGCACACTAACACACACACACACACAGACAGACACAGACAGACATATACACACACACACACACACACACACACACACATACACACAGCTGTCAGTGCCCCCAAACTAACACTCCAAATTAGTTATTTCCCTTCCATATTCTCTTCTCCATTCTACACTTTGGGTGCTCGCAGTTGTTTGCTATGACAGATTTTTTGTTTTGATTCATTGTAAGTGTGTTTCATTGAGCGCGGTGTCAGATACACTTATCTCTTTCTCTCCCACTCTCTCTCTTTTTTTTTCTTTCAGGTTCGGAGCACAGTCAACAGGATCAAGGAGAGGAGAAAAGCGCTTAATTTTTCAGTAAGTAATCCTGTATTTTTTGTTTTTAAGTGTGTAAGTGTGTGTGTGTGTGTGTGTGTGTGTGTGTGCGTGCGTGTGCGTATGTGCGTGTCTGATACACACTGATGTGACGGACTAAATTTTCCTTGTCAATGAAAGCTGGCCACAAAGATGCCCTTATACATCAAACATAGACCCTCCGTAATAGCTCTCCCCCTTCCTCACTCTGCCTATTGCAGCACCTTCATCCCAGCAATGTCAAGCTCCGTAGTGGGTTACACTTTTCTAATCCAGGACAAGCCGTCCCCTGATATTAAAGTGTCAGGCCAGTATTTATACCTTGTTGGACGCTGCTGTTTGGCTGAGGTGGTAAGATGCTGTGTGTGTGTGTGTGTGTGTGTGTGTGTGTGTGTGTGTGTGTGTGTGTGTGTGTGTGTGTGTGTGTGTGTGTGTGGGAAGATCATACTGTAGCCTACGCAAAGCACTTTAAAAGTACTTAATAGTCTCTAGCACACACAAACAGGCACATACCACACACACATACTGACAATTATAGACCCTAGCACCTTGACAGACACCTACTCTCATCATTCCACACTCCTTTGCCCTCACTATCTCTTTCTCTCTCACACACACACACACACACACACACACACACAAAATGCATCTTGTCCCTTATGAGTGATAACATTAACTCCACTCCACTTTGGCCAGTAACACTTTGTCCTGCCCCTCCCACTGCACCCTGACCCACACATATGTACCCCCCTAGTATCCCCCACCCTCACACACTTCAGGTCATTGAAGAAGGAATGAAACCATTTTTGACGGTTGATTGTTTTTTTTAAATATCAGGGTGCCCCCACTTCCTTTTGACCCCTCACCTCAGAGATGGACACTGTAAGGATGGGAAGAAATGAAATAAATAAATAGATAAATTAAAGTGTGTGTATGTGTGTGTGTGTGTGTGTGTGTGTGTGTGTGTGTGTGTATGTGTATGTGTACTGTGTGTTGGGCGGGTTGGTGGAGGGGACCCCTGGGGCCCCTAGCCACCAGGTGCAGTCTGATATATTGGCTGTTCTCAGTTTATCAGTGATCCCCCCCCATCTACTGTCATTTTTACTGCTTCCTCTCCCCTCTGGTCGTGGCAATTTTCCAATCTTGCCGGGTTCCGCTACCAGAATGCGTGTTTTAGCCATCACTCTGACGGTTTTTAGCTAATGCTATTTTGTGCCATTAATCCTGCGTGAAATACTGTATCTACCTGTCCTTTGGTTATATAGGAGACATTTGGCTCTAGATGACCGCACATGCCCCTATATATTCCTTGTTGTAAAACATAGGATTGGGTATCGTGCCTTGCCGGCTGAGGGATAAAGAGGCTTTGGCGGTGTTATTGCATATGGGGGTCATTTGAAGACGAATGGCACTTGTCGGAGATAGAGGGGTTTATATTTTGTATTATTTGCAACGATTGAAGGGTTAACCCAATTGGATAATTCACTGCAACTACAATTTAAGGATTTAAAGTGGTTATTCAAATTAAAACAGATCATTTGAAATTTTCATTGTCCCTTTTATTCCTTGATCACCAACATTACAACAGCTTTGCTGAGGTCATCTGATCTATTAGATATTCTAGCATCTGTAGGATGATTGTGTCTGATACATATTTTTAAGTAAGGTGAAGCACCAGGCTGATACTGTCATAAGTCATTTAATGGATCTTCTCAGTGCACATGACTGTCAGATATCAGATTAAGTATGTTTTATATAACCTAGCACAAAACGTGAAAATCATTAAAATATTGTGGGAACAATTTAACTATAAATTGCTTTTGGTGCAGTGACATGACACACCTCTGACCTCGACGACCTCTCCTATAAATTCCACCAGACCTAATCACACACTCTCCCCTCTTAAATTATACACTACATTCAACCTCTTCAGCGCTCTTCCGTGTGGTAGCCCTCTACAGGGGCACGGGTCGCGGGTCGCACACAGCTTTTTTAAGCCTCAGGGGGTGGAGTTTTATACTCACACACACACACACACACACACACACACACACACACACACACACACACTTTGACCAGTGTTGAGTGTCTGTTTGATACCAAGTATCTCCTGACCCACCCTGACCTCCCTCTTGTACACACACAGCCAGATTGCTTTGTGAAATAAAGCTGTCAGTCGCAGGACCCAAATAAAAAACAACTCCCCCCTATACTTCATGCCCCTGACACCACTGAAATATAGATATAAATTGGAAGCGGATTAGTTTTTTTGATCTTAATTCAAGTTTTGACAACATATAGGAAGCAATGAATTGGTCTGAATCAGTCTTGGTGCTAGAAAGAAATTAATTGAACTGGAATGTGATTTTCACAAGTGGACAGTAGAGAGTCGATGCTTCTTTTCTGTGTGTCTGGTACCACAGAAACAGGTGTGAAATAGCTGCATGTTGTCTGATTAAAGACTTTAAATTCTGTTTATTTCTGTTGCTGGGATCCCTGGTTTGAGTGACTTACAATGACGTGTAGCGGTACATGTATTTGTCTTTTTCCACTTGTGTGTGTATATGTGTCATATTAACTGAAACTATACATCAACAACACACAAAAGCAGCCAGAATGGCAGGCCCCAATTGTAGAGGCATTCCTGCCTGATAGAAGTAAAGTATGAAATATAAGAGGCCTCTGGAGCCTGTTGAAGCCCCCCAGTCTGTTTGAGAGCTGTTCAAACAAATGGGTTTTCTGTGATTGCCGTTTATTTTGGTCTGGCTGGAAGGATGTGTATGCATGTGTGAAACACTGAGATCTCTGAGTTAAATTCATAGAGCAGCTGCTCAGGTTTGGTCTTAGAATTGTGGGAAGGACAATACAGTAGTCTACAATTGCCCATGACATTAATGTCCATTACTAATTGTGACTGTCTAATGTAATTGGTAATCAGAGAAAAACTGTTATGTAAGGGAAAATGTAAAAAGCCATTAATCCTTTTAACTGATAAGTTCTTCAGTGCACAATATATCCTCCTATGTTCTTTTTCAATACAAAAAGTTGACTTTACACTGTGTGAATAGTTTTTTTTATAAATTGTGTTTAATGCAGACACAATTTTTATTTATTTTCTATCACCTATTAAACTGGAATGGATGTAGAAGAGAGAGTCACAATTAGTCTGATGATCATTGTGATGAAAGAAAAAATGTGCATCACTAAAATGCATCACCAAGGATCAGCGAGTAAAGAATGGATGAGTTGATGATGGATGGTTGATGCCTTTGTTCTCATCAGTTAATCCAGTGACTGTGTATTCCTTTAACAGGTATACAACCCTACAGTGATCTCCTGCAGCTGACACTGCCTTCTCATTTCTTACAGAACTGCGCCAGTTCCCGACCATCCAGCTCAGTTACCAGCTCTCGTCCTGTCAGTTTCCCATTAGGAACTACCCCAAGCCAAGAGGAGGAGGCCACCTACACTTGCAACACTCCTGGCCTGGGGAAGGAGGAAGAGAGGACCAGAGGTGAGTTATCAGACTAATACCATACAACCATAAGGCAAATCAGACTCTTAGGGCCCTATCTTGCACCCAGAGCAGCGCCAAGCCTGACGCAAGTGTCTTTGCTAGTTTAAGACTGACGAAGTTGTCAATTTCCCGTCCAGCGCCCACATCGTTTAAGTAGCAAATGCTATGCGCCCATGAGCGTGCTGGTCTAACAGGGAGGTGTGTTCAGGTGCATTCTTGGCGTATTGCTATCTTGAGGCAGTGGAAAGTGATCGCGCCATTGACCAACAAAAACCTAGTCAATAACGCAGCATTTCATTGTTATTTTAACAGCGCATTAGTAAAATGCGCCTAGGCTCGTGCACAGAGCGCACACACTACAAACACAGGGACGCGCAGCAGCACACAAACATGCAAAAGATTAAAATAGTATCATGATATGATCTGCTCGCGCGCTCAGTTTCTTCTCCTGAAAATCTCTCCTTCCTGCTTAGCAAATCCGCCATCATAATAGCGATGCGCCAAGGTTCAAACATGCCTGGCTTTTAAAGAGAATGACACTGATTGGTTTATTGCATGTTACGCCAAAAACACACCTATGATTAATTAAGACCCTAAGTACAACCCTTTTGAACAATCCGCTTGGCGCACGGACCCTTTTTCTGCCGTTAAACTAGCAAAAGTGGACTCGTACACGCCCTAAACGCACTTACGCCAGGCGCTTCACGCCGTGTGCTTAGATTGTTAAAATAGGGGCCCTTAGCCTCTCCACAATTATATATACTAACTTTTTGATTTTCAGTCACTGACATCATCATTAATGTTATTATTTACACCTGTGCTTTCACTGCGTTGACAAGAAAATATGTTTGCTGAGAAAAAGATCTATATTCAGACCCAGACATATAATTCTCATTTTAAAGTTGAAGGTGCGGTGACAAGGCAAAGCCACTGAAACAATGAAATGCTAATGATAGTTCTATGAAACATTATAAAGAGCCCTAGTATTTGCTGATATCAGATTCACCTCCTGTCCGCCTCACTGTAATATCCTCTTGCTCAGGTTTATCTCAACAGTCTCAAAACATCAGTCTGGTAAAACATGGGTCTATACAAATGCTGAAGCAGGGTCATATCTTTTCACATATTAATTTGTAACATAATAGGAAAATTTAACGGAAACCTGTTTTGTCATAGCCTGACAAGTCAGACCCACATCAAGATGTTGGGTCTGGGAACTCACCATTGGCAGGGCTCAATCCGAGGGGTGGGATAAACGGTTGTCTTTCAAAATTCCCACTGCACGTAGTATGATAGCGCTACAACCAAGCAGATCAATGAAGAAGGTAGCAGAGATTACATTTATTGATAGATTAAACTTTTGCCGTATATGGTCAGCAAAACTCTGAACACATCTTCCTTTCTTAAGAATGACTTCAGTGCCGTTCTTTGTTCTTTTCTCAAAGAAAAGCTTAACTCCAAGTCTTCCAGAGTCGCGGGCAAAGCCGATTCGAAAGACCGCTGTTCGCCAGCAGCAGCAGCCATAAGCCCGCCCACCGACTCTATACACGATGTGATTGGCCCAAGTTTGGCTTTTCCAGCTCGCAAGCCAACGGAGAGTTGCTAGACCCCCTGGCTGCAAATTACATTTGCTGCCGCTAGGGTGCGTCTAGATTTCTAGGCTAGTTTTGTTACATATTGTGAGTGTATAGCCTACTTTACAGGACAGAGGATATCTATAGTGTAACATAGTGTCGATGAAAAACCTAGTTCAACAATCTAAAACCCATTATAGTATGTGTATTTGAAAACTTTGTGCCATCAGGTAATATAAAAAAAAAAAAAAGACAGACACATTGGCAGACTATTCAGGCGGGTAATCTCCAGCTTGAATTCTATACTCTCATGTTTTAGGCTAGACTTTAAATCATATGAGTAATGGGCCAAAAATGCCGAACCAAGAAAAACCTAACTGAGCAACTTTCACAGGAATAAAATGGGTGCTAGCTTGGATCGCTACATCCAGTATTCACAGTACAACTGTGATAAACTTAATCAAAAATAGCTACGACTGGAACCCAGCTATTATTTCTTCCAGACTTCTGTCTAAGTTTTGAATACAATTACAGTTGGGGCTTCAGTACTTTACCTACTACTATTTCTAATTCACTTTTTTGTAGTTGATCAGATTATTTGAACCAGCTTTCCTTGTAACTGAACATGATAGCAAGTCACAAGATTGCTTGGTAATTTGATTACACTGCCGGCCTTGCTTCTCAAAAAGCACAAACAATCCACCGTCTCTTAAAAAGAATAAGGAAGGCCACCCATCATGTGCTATTTTTTTAGAGTGAAAGATGAAATCTGAATATACAAGAATAGGTGAATTGTGTGGGTTGTGTACCTTTTTTTCTTAATGTATGCTCTCTTTTGAAGAGGGAAGCCCCTGTAGCCTTGCTTTTTGAAAAATTCCAATAAGAAGTGCCAGTGAATGATTTTCATTTTCACTACGCAGTTTAGTACCTCAAATACAGCCAAGCCTTTTCACTGATTAATTCAATGAAATTAACAAGTGTTGACAGGTCAAGTGTGGCATGTGTGTGGGTGGCAGACTAGGTAGGCCGCACCTCATTCACCCAAACATCTACTGCATTATTCCCACTCGATGACCTGAGTTCCAATGACACCCTCCTCTCACATTTTTTTAAGGCAATATGTTTTCATAAAGACTTCTATGCATAAGCTTTTAATATGCACTCACTTGCATGTTATGAGTTACACCTAGCTAAAACTAATGCAGTCTATTACAACAGCTCTGCAATAAATGGTGTCTTCATTAAGTTTATAATGTTGCATTGTTGAAACTCTTTTGGAATGGTGTTTAACTTAATGGATATTTTAGAGGCTTTAGTTAGTTTGTGGGGCTGTCAATTGTATTGTGTTATGCAGAGAGGTGTTTGCAAAATGACCATGAAGTTGAATCAAGTTTAAACTATGTATATGGACATATATTCCCCCACTGTTCCCCCACTGGCATATCTGCAAGGCATTACTGCAATGCACTCTGAAACAGAGAGTAGCGTCTGGCCTGTTGATTGAAATCAGACATCAGAAATCTTGTGTTAAACTTGAACACTAACCAGACACCCTGGCTTCAATCTAGCTGCCCGACCCACGCTGCACTCAGAGAGTTAAGAGTCATTTGGTTTTTTTGGAAAAGATTGGAGACACCCGTTTCAAAGCAGAAAAAAGAAAGAGGCAGAGGTCGATCCCTGGTTTCATTCTGTAATTTAAAGCCGGTCTTAGTGTCACTTTCTCTGTTGCCCTAGTTAATGCAGCATTTACAGTGTTAAATATATATATATATTTTTTTAACTAGGATTTATTTATTTGCAAACGTGATAAAAACATAGAAATCAAAGACTGAAATAAGGGAGAAAAAAATATGCAGAGGTTTATGAAAATAACAAAAAGTATATCTTTGACAATAACAGAAATGACATTGATAGTGTTTAGGTTATGACCCCCTATTTATTTATTTTATGTATTGACAATGATATAGAACAATTTAATATGAATAAACACACAGTCTCTTTATCTGTTAAATACTCTGTGGGCCATGGTTTATGACTTGTACAATAATGATATTCACATTTGAATAGTACATGTGCTTTGTGCTATTGCTCCTTGTTGCCGCTCTGTGCACCTCTCAGACTGTGATTTACAGCGTTTCCTTTGCAGGTGATTTGCATGGTCCTCAACACTATTACTGTCTCTTTCATTCACTCAGCATGTAGTAGTTAAATCAATCCCTACGCTACATTTACATGACTGAACCTTCAATGCAACCTGATGAATCAAACTCGGCAGCAGATAACATGTTTTTTGATGTAACACAATTGCAGAAATAATTGATTGTCAGATGATATTATTCAGCCCATTTGCTACCCCTTCAATCTGCTCTCTTAATGCTACTGCATGCGAATGCGATCGGCTCCGTATGATTGAGTGCTGGGAACGGGTTGGCTCATACACTACAAACTAGTGCAACTGTATGCGTATTATCATCCAGCAGGGCACACAACATTCAGCACATTCACGGTAACTAATCACCATGACAAACTTACTTGACTATAATCTCATACTACATGAGGTGAGAATATATGTTTTCATACAGGGATTTTTTGTTTTATAAACATGTCTGTGATCCTGTGAAGTGGTGATACAGCAGTTTCTCTGAAAGGGCAAGTGGACAGTTTGATTATGTTTGATTAAATCAATCATTAATGTTGTCATACAGTATCTCTAAAATATAAAAAATTTTCCGATCAAATAGCATTTATATAATTTGTAAAACAGAAAATCATCGAACCAAACCATGCCACGACTGAAAATGAGCAGAATCTTGCTTTTTGGGAAGTGGTAGATTAACAATATTGATGCCTTTATTTTAAACGTACGCTCCACATATGGTACAATATGTCTTCTCGTCATGAAGCACAAACAGCGAACAAACAGGCCCAATTTTCCCTAACAATAACCACACCATCTCCTAAGTGATAGTGGTAGCTTGCATGTACAAGGTCAACCCCTTTCTTATGCCTTTTCCATCTTTCCGTTTACTCAGGTTGGTTGGCACAAATGTCCACGGCAGAAAGTGGATTATGTTGAGGGTACATGGTGAAAAATGTGAACAAAATAAAGCACATATTTTGCTGTGAGCACACGAGAAGGACAAGTGCATAATGAAGGAATAGGGGCTGATGTGTGGGGGGATATGAATTGAAAGGGGAAGGGTTGTGTGGGTGTTTGTGTATGTGCATGAGTGTTGCATTCCCAATGAGATGGCCCCACACAATGGCTGAGTTGAAGGCTGTGGGCCCTTTTAAGCAGGAATAATATGCTGGATCACTAGTGTTATCTCACGTCATGTTCTTGCTTTGTCCTTCTCAACGAACAAAGATGGACAAGCAGTTATCTTTCTTTTGTGGTTCATGTTTTAATTTCAAAAGGTTATTGAGTTTTTTTTTATTGGGTCTCTTTTCCTTTAGGTATTGTTTTACTTCTTGAGAAATTGGGGTATGTCATGTTCTTTCATGTCCAATTTGTGTCAGTGTTGATGGTGCAATGGTGATGGCACGTCTTCTTAATGTCGTAGTTTTTTTTAAATGTGATGGTCATAATGTTAGAGATTTTAGTCATGATTTTTTGTGGTGTGATGTCAACATAACCAGGTGACTTTACTGAAGAAAAAATACAGTATTGCAGTCCTCACAAGTTCATCGTAGCAAACCTGACTTTTGGTGTCATTTCCAGTTTACGTAACTGAACTTGTAGGAACCATATGCCTACACGTTGCTGACATCTGACACCCATTCCCCTTCCTCTTTCCCTGACATGTGTTCCTCAGCATCCCTCGCAATTAGGGGCCTTGTAGATAAAGTAGTGTGGCGGTCTATTGCATGCATCTTCTGCAGATTACATACAGATCCTTTGCTGACACCACCATGGGATTGACTCCCCCTTGCCTCCCTCCACCCACACACCATCACTTGTCATGCATGTTTAGCCCAGTACATTGACATGCAACAGGATCCCCTGCTCCAAAGATACAAAAAAGAACTATTCCCTTGGGTAATGACAGCATGTTTGAAGCAATTTCATCTGGGTGCTTGCTGTTGATTCACTTTCTTATGTTTGCAAGTCCACTTCTTTAGACCATGCACTATGAATAGAGCTGTGCAATACTGGAAAAGTCAAATGTCACAATATGTTTAATATACAGTATTAGCTCAATATCACTATATGCTGTATCAATGAAATGTATACTGTTTTAGGGATACATATTGGTGATGTCCACTTAAGTTAACACAAGAAAACTCAATGCCCAAATTGTTAGAGGCATATAATGTCCAACTCCTTAACTGCATGCCATCTTTACCAGCGCGCACACACACACACACACACACAGTGCACACTATCTTTGTGGGGACCCGTCATTGACAAAATGCATTCCCTAGCCCCTTACCCTAACCTTAACCATCACAACTAAATTCCTAACCTTACCCTCACCCTAACCATAACCTAATTCTAACCCTAATCCTAAAACCAAGTCTTAACCCTCAAACAGCCCTTTAAAGTTGTGAGGTCCAGCATTTTGGCCTCACAAAGCTGTCCGGACCCCACAAGTATACTGGACTCCTGGTTTTTGGATCCCACGAATATAGTTAAACAAGACACACACACACACAGCATATTCCACATACTGTTAGTGCAATTTGTAATTAAATTCTTTTTCACTTCATAGACACATTTGTTTAACATTATGAAGTACTATCCTACAGTACCGTTTTTTTCTAAGACTGTATTCAGACACAAATCAATTGTCTGTGTGCACTGAAGTCTGTTTTGAACATAGCAAGAAAAGTTTGCCTTTAAGTGTGACCTATTTTACCAGTCAATTTAAAAACAGAAGTTAATATTTACATGCTGGCTCAAGGTGGGCGGAGTAACAGTTTTTTTTCCTAGTTTGATAGTGGTTTAAAACTACTTGTGTTTTGGTTTCAACTGGTGCAACAGGCCACTGGTATTTGGAGACACCAAACATGCTTTAGGAAGAATAAGAAGAAGAATTTGTTGCTCTGGGAATTGACATCACATTGATAATTACCAAAGCAGAATCACAGACATTAGAGCTGTAAAGTGTGCCTGTGTGACAGAGAGGTATTTGGCCTCTGAGCAGCAGCTTGTGTTCAATGTCTCGCTGATGCAAACTGATGTGTACTAATTCTACATCTGCTCAAAGCAAACATGGCATAAAAGTTCAGCCAAGTCCCAAAAAAATCCCTTCCCTACAACTTATCTTCGCCTCCCCTTTCTCTGTGCACAAATTAAATTTGACGGTTTTCCCTGCATCCTTTATGCATTTTGAAATCACGGACAAATAAGTGGATATGAATTTGGGGTTGTGTGTGTGTGTGTGTGTTTGAGATTTGGCTTGTTGGCTTGGCTGTTTAGAGGATATGTGGCCCTGAAATGGGCTCTTGTCATGTGGGCTGAAGCTTTGAGGACTTGATTGTAGCCTCAGTGTAAATACCCAAACAAACACGCAACAGTCAAAATGTGCTATGGGTTTGCCATATATTTACATTCCTCTTCCTCTCTCCCACTAGGTTTCGTTCACTCTCTCTTCCTCTTGCGTCTGATTTGTTAATGTGTATTAACTCGCTAGCTTCTTTGTTCCCTCTCTTCCTCTGACACACATTCCTTCCATTCCTTTTGTTCTCTGTTTGTGAATGATATTTGTAATGTGTGTGGTTCAATGTGTCATGGCTAAATTTGGAGACTTTGTGACAGGAATTAAGATTTAAATTGTCAGTTTAAAGCACTTGTCCACCATTTCTCACTGTTGTGTGAAAAATCTCAAAAACATTCTTAGATCATTTGAAACACTTAAACGACTGCATTTTCTGCACTCGTACTACATTCTGGCATTTCATATTCATCACCCCCAATGAAACAAATCCAAAGATGAAATATTGAGCCCATGTGGATGTTCTTAAGTGGCTTTAAGCGCAACTGTTTATGCATATTCGCCCAGCCGCTACAAAGCATAACAGGCTTCTCAAATTTGTTTTCCACAGCTGTTCTGCATAACAACGCCACGCTATCACGCACAGGCAAAAGTCTGGTGAAGGGACTATATTCATAATTCAAAGAAACAACAAGGCACAAGCAGTGGTGTTGTCAGATATAACAAATTGAGGAGGAAAAGAGTTGAATTTGTATCTGCTTACAGAGGTTGACTGCATTTTACATACTGCAGGTGCCGCTGAGTGCGTGGTAATAGGATATATGATGGATGGCCAAGCCGCATGGGCTCCCATTCCTCTGGGTTATTCATCTATTTATCTGCTTATTTATTTATTGCTTCACCCAGAGAGACCCTCACAAACTCAGGATTTGCCTAAGGTGCAATAGTACCTAAAAGAGGCCTAGCATTGGCCAGTATGGAAATAGGATGACCATTCCGAGGTATGGAAATCCTCTGTTGAGCATGTGTCAGGTGTACTGATGTCTGTGCTGACGTTCATTGGTGGTGTTGGTGGTTTAAGGGGCTTGCTGTGTGTTGAATCTTGAATCTTTCAACTAAACCAGAGAACAAAACCATGACACATTGTCTCACATTGTAGAAACCACAAATGAAACTCAGATTGCAAATATTGGAACATGTATGCAAACTTATCCAGACATATATTTCAACACATGGTAGAGCCAAGCTTTTGTCATTTGAAGGATTGTTATTAGTACTCTGTTTGCAGAGATTGCACATTGGTTAAGAACCCCCCTTCAGCTATCATACTGTATAAACAAACAAAAACATTTACAAAAGTTTGAAAAATTAAAGATCCACCTTCTTAAAGACAACGTAGTCATGAAATTGAAACCAGACAAGATGAAATCAAACTTTAAAAATAATTGTGTGATATACTGGAATAATATTGGATTGATAAAATGCACTTCTAGCAGTCAGCCTCACATCATGAAACCAAACCTACAGGGACATGGACCCTTTGATCACACACAACCGTCAGCTAACTGCCTTTCATGTTTAACCCTGTCACTGCGCCTATATCAAGGGTTTAATGCAAAGACCTGCATGTTCCCTGGGGCAGGTCACCTCTCCTGGGCCAAGCTGTCTCACAGTTTACCACTCCCATGCCCCACGTCATTACCTTGCTCTCCAGCAAAGAGGGGACACTCCACTCTATCTTAGTAAATATGCATTGTATAAAGCTGCACTACACAATATTTTTGTATGAAAATACATCAGCCTAAATCACAAATTGTGTCCATCCTTCCTTGTGTGCCCACTGCATTTTCATACACATGCATCAATTTTTCAGTACTAAAGCAGTCCCCACTACTACCATCATGCAGCTGCCAACAGGACCTCTAAACCAATATCAGCACCCCGTCCCCCCCCAGAACATTTTTCCATCGTCCTCATCTCAACAGCCCATGGCACGACATAGCCGGCAGCTTACGACGAAGCAAAG